>NC_083589.1:36878334-36895834 GCF_027579695.1 Neoarius graeffei | reverse complement strand
CCGTCAATGGATCGGTCACTCGTCAAACAGTGACCGCAACAGCTTCCAGAGGAATGGCCGAGCGTAGCTGTCAGTCAAACACAAGTTAGCCAATGGGAATGCATTCCTGGACAGCCCGCCCACACGTGAAGTTTGTGCCAAAACTGCAAGCAAAAAGTCAGGGAGCGCAAACGAGAAAGCTGGAATCGCAACCAAAATAAATTACGTCAAACAAAACTGAGAAAGACGCGGAACAAAAATAAAAGGTTTCTGAAGAGTAACAGACTGATATTTTGCACGATTACACAAATAATTTGTTTGCCAGTCTAAAAAAAATTGACTTTTTGTTCTTTTTTTGTATTTTGATTTGTCGTTTTCGTTTGATATTTCACAAGTATTGTATGAACATTTTGGCACAAAATTGCTTCCCTATAATCACTGCTGTTGTAGAACCCAAAAGTGCAGTAAAAATGTCCTATAAAATTTAGATTCAGGAAAAAAAAAAAAAAAAGACTTAAAACCTGTTCTAATTAAGAAGCAAATTAAAAATTCATCATAACAGTATCAATGACACTCGTTTATTCACCAGCACCATGCAGATCAGCTCGCCAGAAGGTGGATTAAAACCACATTAATAGACCTCCATTATGATGTGACTAAAAACCGAACATGAACGTTTCAAGTTCTCGTTTGTTTTGCATTTAAAAAGACGTAATTATGAAATTACAATTACTAAACTCAGACCAATTAGCCTTCAAATTAGCACTCATTCTGCCAGTGGAAATCGCAGTAGTATTATCGATATTGTTTATCACAACGGATTAAAATGAGAATATTTAGTCATAATATTTATGATTATAATAAAGTCTCAAAGTAATGCACTCCGGAGGACAGCGTCGATGTGAACGCCGTTCTCAAGAGTTTCTGCTTTTCCCTTCCCACAGCTCCACAGCAGAGGGCAATGTCTCCCCCTACTGAGTGCCTGAGAAATCATGGCGTGCCTATGAGGGACAGAGAGGACGGCGTAGGAGGGAGAATGCCATCAATGCGCTGCCTCCGTGTCACTGACCTCTGTGAAAGGACAGCCGGCTGATTTATCTCCGTCAGTGCTCTCCTACGACTCACATGAACATGCCTTATCGTAATTATGCAAGCTTTTGGAATTATTTATTTCTGGTATCCCTGCGACTGGCTTTGGGAAAGCAATCAGGCAGCAATGATCAAATTAACACACAGGATGGGAGGAGACAAAAAGACGACGTGGCAGGCTGTGAAGAACCTCTTCACAAACGAAGCGTAACAGGTTTGCGTAAAAAAGTGCTGCGTAAATATCAAAAACGATCACCAAGCCATCCTCATGAGCAGAGGCGATCAGGAAAGCACAGCATCCGTTCGCCCTCGAGCACAGAGAATAACTCTGCGAGCACACGGCGAGTGAAAAAGACCATCAGCTCAGCAGAGTTTATGCAAGGCATCGACCTAATCTTCCATTCATGGGCACGGGGATTTCTTCCGCCTCACTGATTACTGCTGCACGAGAGCTTCTGCTCGCCTATCGAGAGGAGAAAATAAACCCACCGGGGCCTGAATAAACATAAGAGAAGAAGTGTTTCAGACTAAATTGTCTTGAATATGCAGAATCATAAAATAATCCACAAGAAAATTTCAGCCTATGAGGAAACAGGAAAGGCCAGGTGCGAGCTTTCCAACCTTGGCTTTACACCTGAAACTGCATTTATCATCCGTCTGCATGCGAGTTTTTATCCTCGCCAAACTGACAGCGACCACAGGAGACCAGACCAACAAAGCTAGAGTCGCTGAAACTTGCATGAAGTGTCAGGGTTTTGATGTCGGATGAATCGTGTCGAATTATGCACTGATCTCTACGGACAGACAGATACATACATTTACAAAGTTCTCTACAGGTCCACCATCTTCATGCAAAATTTTTAGACTTGAGACCATTTTTAGTCTGTGTGAGTGATGTTTTGTTCATAGTTTAGGTTGTTTTGGGGTTTTCCCCATTCACAGTATATTATGCATATCCAATGCTCAGTGTAAATGAGTCCACCCTGTTTGAAAACTAACATTTTAAACAATCTCTCAATGAACACAAACAATTTCCAAAATGTTGACGAGACAAAGTTTAATATAACATCTGTTTAACTTATAACGGGAAAGTAAGGTTAATAATATAACTTAGATTACACATTTTTCAGTTTTACTCAAATTAGGGTGGTGCAAAAATGAGTACACCCCACAACAAAAACTACTACATCTAGTACTTTGTATGGCCTCCATGATTTTTAATGACAGCACCAAGTCTTCTAGGCATGGAATGAACAAGTTGGCGACATTTTGCAACATCAATCTTTTTCCATTCTTCAACAATGACCTCTTTTAGTGACTGGATGCTGGATGGAGAGTGATGCTCAACTTGTCTCTTCAGAATTCCCCAAAGAAAATAATTTATTTCTACCACAAAGGTGAAGGCTACAAGAAGATCAGCAAAGCTTTACTTATCAGTCAGAATACTGTAGCAAAAGTGGTACAAAAATTAAAGAAAGATGGAACTGCAACCATCTCACAGAGACGTCCAGGTCATCCACGGAAGTTAACACCTCGACAGGAGCGTCTTCTGATGAGAAGGGTTGAAGAAAATCGGCATGCAAGTTCACTGCAGTTATCTAAAGAAGCAGAAAGCCAAACTGGGGTGACTATTTCCCGTGATACAATACGGCGTACGCTGCAGAGGAATGGCATGCATGGATGCCATCCACAAAAGAAGCCTCTCCTAAAGCCCAGGCACAAAAAAGCCCACCTAGAGTTTGCCAGGGTCCATGCTGACAAAGATGAAGACTACTAGGGGTGTTTTCACACCTGGTCCCCTTTAAAGGAACCAGACTCAGTCCTCTTTAAGTGGACCAACAGAAAAAGAACTCAGTTGTTTTTGTGTTCACACTGTGAATTTATTACAAAGAGGACTGGGTTCTCTTTCTGGTCCAGTTAAGCTTTGATGGGGCCTCAGTCCTCTTTCTGTTCACACCAGGTCCTCTAGAGCCCTCAGACCCCCAGTGCACGGAATTCTGGGTAATTTTCTCTTGAATCAAAATGTCTGCTGCCATGCTTGCCCTGCTGTATTCTTTGATCAAAATAGTGCGGATTAAGGAAAATAAATGCATTATATATATATATATAAGTGCTGTCAAAAATGTCGCGTTATTAACGCGTTAACTTGACTCAATTTTAACGGCGATAATTTTTTTATCGCGAGATTAACGCTCTGTGACATGATGTAGGTTTTTCATAAGCTTTTGAAACTGCCAGGAACTTGGAACAGAGACTTTGCTTAGAAAAACGATAGCAGGTAGACTGTAATGCCACGCCCCGCACAGCCAGAGTCCTCTGCCCTCCTCCCCCAAAGAACCAGCGCAGGCAGCTCGTGCTGCCGCGCCTCGGGACGAAGAGCCACGGTGCTCGGCTTAGGTTTCGTTTTCCCATCGGCGGCTCCAGCCCGACTTTGCAGTGGCTGTGACAAGACGTGTTATACGGAGCCGTAGTAACTCGTCCCCTCACTTTTAATTACCCGAGCGCACGCCTTAACGCAAAGCGTGTGCACGGGTTATAACTCGTGCGCGCGCATTAATATCTCGTGCACACGCCTTATAAGTCGTTCCCACGCTTTGTTATTTTTTTATTCACCATGTCCCCTCTACGGCTCCGTAGTGTTATGTTCTGCAAAAAAAAAAACATTGGTACAAAGCAAGCCCATTCACTTTATGCTGATAAGAGAATTACAATGGTTTTTCATGTGACAAAAATGTCCGATTAAATTGCGATTAATCGCGAGTTAACTATGACAGTCGCGACATTAATCGCGATTAAATATTTTAATCACTTGACAGCACTAATATATATATATAAAATATAGTTATATTACTGTGGCCGACTCATCAGTCAGTCAGTTCAGAGAACTGTAAAGCGGCTGTGGTAAGTTCCAAAAGGAAGTTGAGTTTCCCTGCTACAGTCACGTGACCAACTACGGCAAACGAAGAAGGTTAAACTACAGTGAAAAAGGCGAAGTGAACCCGGTGCACCTTTTGTTCACAATGCGCAGATTAGGCGAACCGTACTGTTGATTTTTAGCGAACCGTACTGAGACCACCTCCTGAGGTGGTCTGAGTTCGGTTCACTTTAAAGGGGTCTGGGTACGGTTGGAGTGTTCACATACGGTATGCGCAAAAAATGCTGAGTCATCGATCTGAGTTTGGTTAGATGGCTGAAAGGGACCAAGTGTGAAAACACCCTAGGACTCTATACTCTGGAGTGATGAGACCAAGATAAATGTTTTTGGAACTGATGGCTTCGAAACTGTATGGCGTCGCAAAGGTGAGGAATACAAAGAAAAATGCCTGGTGCCTACAGTGAAACATGGTGGTGGCAGTGTCCTTATGTGGGGCTGCATGAGTGCTGCTGGTGTCGGGGAGCTGCATTTCATTGATAGCATCATGAATTCACAGATGTATTGCTCTATACTGAAAGAGAAGATTCTACCATCACTCCGTGCCCTTGGTTGTTGTGCACTTTCCAACATGACTAAACACACATCTCAGGCCACTGTTGGATTTCTGAATAAGAACAGGGTGAAAGTGATTCAGTGGCCAAGTACGTCTCCTGATCTGAACCCACTTGAACACCTATGGGGAATTCTGAAGAGACAAGTTGAGCATCGCTCTCCATCCAGCATCCAGTCACTAAAAGAGGTCATTGTTGAAGAATGGAAAAAGATTGATGTTGCAAAATGTCGCCAACTTGTTCATTCCATGCCTAGAAGACTTGGTGCTGCCATTAAAGGGGAACAGAGGGCAATATATAGAGTAAATATAACAATAAAAAACACAATGACGAACCTTATTCAAGACTTACAAAAGTTTTTTGTTCTAAGGTTGGAAAGTTATAGTGTTTTGAAAGTAGCTCGAGCAAACTATTTTCGCAGTTTGAACAGCCCACCATGATATTAATTTTATCCAATCAGAATGCACCTTAATTTTCTCTGCCTAACACTCATGACGTATGTATGTGCCCAGTTGTAAATAAACAATATGGCTCATTGAGGTTGGAAATACCCGTTTCTGCCTCTTGCGACGATTTCGCAAGTCCACGGGTGGCGCCTATCTCATTGCAGCAAATAAATTCGGCTGGACTCGTGAGCAACTCCACGTTACATTTTCCGCACGAGCACCACGCCGTGTCACCTGCACGCAGACGCTCTGCCCCACGCTCAGCATCAGTATCGGTCTCATCCTCGCCGTCATCCGAGCTTTCTTCTCTTATTTCGTCATCACCGGAGTCGAGAGTACCTCTCCTAGGTTCAAACTGGTACCCTTCTAAGCCATAGCCTGCTTGCAGTGTGTCTTGCGGGATCTCTTCGTACGATTCGAAGACTCTCTACCCTGGGTGGTAGATTTCGCTTTCACTTGATGCGCCCGATGCCATGATTACACGAGTTCCACTAGTGCAGTGGGTAGGGCTGACGTCACGGTCCTTTAAAAATGGCGACTCTTGTGCAGTTTAGCGTACCGACTATTAATAAAGTATTATATTTACAATTACCAAGATATTTCGTTGTTTTCTAGTACATAAATTTGATAGAATACTTATGAATACGTTACTTTGTCACATCAGCAACCGTATATGTTATATTTTGGACCCCTTTAAAAATCATGGAGGCCATACAAAGTACTAGATGTAGTAGTTTTTGTTGTGGGGTGTACTCATTTTTGCACCACCCTAATTTGAGTAAAACTGAAAAAATGTGTAATCTAAGTTAGATTATTAACCTTACTTTCCCGTTATAAGTTAAACAGATGTTATATTAAACTTTGTCTCGTCAACATTTTGGAAATTGTTTGTGTTCATTGAGATATTGTTTAAAATGTTACTTTTCAAAGGGGGTGCACTCATTTACGCTCAGCACTGTCTAAGGGAATTTATGTTTAAAATCTCATGCGTTAAAATGGAGTGAGTAATAATGTAGAGTAACTATGATAAATGCATGTAGAATAAAAACAGCAGACGACATTGACTGTATGAATGTATTATTGATCTACTGTAATAATTTTACGTGTGTGTGTTATGATTTCCATTTCACATTGTTTTTCATGCAAAGCAGTACGTGCTACAAACCAACTTTGATTTCTCGAGCAAGCCAGACCTCGAGCTCTGTTCCAGCATCTGATACAGTTCATCAATAAACACTGCCAAACATGCACGATTCTCTCCTTCAACAGGGTTCCTGCTGGCGCTCGTCACACTCGTCGCTGACCAACATAATCCATCGGTGACGAAGACAAAATTCCTCGCGGTCATTACAGTGACGAATGTACTTATCGTGATCATAAGTCATCTTTTATAGAAATCCCTTTCTGGAAAAGCCAGAGCGTAAACAATGACCAAATAAGCGCCAAGCTTTAACCAGTTGCAGTACGCCTTAAAGAGGAACTGAAGGCAAATTTATCATCAAAAATCTACTTCTCATTTTATAAAATGCAGGAATGCATTTCTGATCGCTATTTTGTCACTGCTGTAGCAAGTTATGAGTGTGTGAAATATGCTCTGTAATACATCAGTCCATACGTCAAAGCGATGGCCGTAAACGAGATTCGTTGAGACCTGTGCGAGACACTGTAGGACGGAAGTAAAACGTACAGCGGAAATCCAAGTGACCAACATCTGCCAACATCATCAAAAGACGCGCGCGCCCTCTTTCGAATGCTGATGTAATCAAGCCGGAAGTTTTCCCTGTGTCCGAAATCGCTCCCTACTCACTATACAGGGCACTCTAATAGCAGGGACGCCATTTTGTAGTGCTGTCCGAAACCTTAGTGAGGATTATGTGGGAAATGCGCTCAATAGCCTATAATGTGTGTTTATCACAAAAATACATGCATGTGTTTATTATTTTGAAAACCCACCAGCCGCCTGATCTGGCACGTTTTAATTGTGCGACAGTAATGATGTAAATACCAACGCGATGGAATCGTCCTTATCCTGTTGTCTTTCCAACTCTTCTCTACTCGTCACGGTGGTTTAAGTGGTTAGCACGGTCGCCTCACAGCAAGAAGGTCCTGGGTTCAAGCCCCGTGGCCGGCGAGGGCCTTTCTGTGTGGAGTTTGCATGTTCTCCCCGTGGGTTTCCTCCGGGTGCTCCGGTTTCCCCCACAGTCCAAAGACATGCGGTTAGGTTAATATGGGACGGTCTTGGGCTGAGGTGCCCTTGAGCGAGGCACCGAACTCCCAACTGGTCCCCGGGCGCTGTTAGCATGGCTGCCCACTGCTCTGGGTATGTGTGTGTGCTCACTGCTTCAGATGGGTTAAATGCAGAGAGGAATTTCACAAGTGTGTGATGAATAAAGTTGTGCTTTCTTTCTTTCTTTCTTTCTTTCTATTCCACATTGGTTCGAAGTCGTATGGAATAATCTCCATCACTGATGAAGCTGGCAAATCTCGAAATTAATCTAAACTGGAATGATATGGCGATCTGGCCGATGTGTAAACAGTTTTCAAAATGGCGGCGCTGACACGTCATGTTTCAAGTCTCGCACAAGTCTTGTGAAGATCGCATGGATCAGCGACGCCTGCTGTGGACCAAACGAACTACATTCGACATGGCTAAAAACCGAAAAGGCCGATAAGCGTAATATAACATGCCAATATGAGTCATGATATAAGGTTAAAAAAAAAAAAAGTAATTGAATAAAACATTAATTAAGAATTAAAGCAAGTTTAAAAATGACTTCAGTTCCCCTTTAATCGGCCGGGTGTGGTGGTGTAATTATCTCTGCGTGAACCAAACGATTACGCAGTGTAAGCTGGTCAAGTTTTTTGGGCGAGTTTCTTCAAGCAGTGACAACGATTTAAGGGCCGAAAGAGTCATGGGGGAGGCACACTCCGAGTCCATACCATCCCTGAGCACATCGGACAGTGTCAGTAATACAGGGGTCAGGAAAAAAAAAAAAAGGAAACCGCCAAAGTGAAAGTGCTGTCAGCCGGCAAGTGACTGAAGGGAGCTCTGTTTCGAGGAGTGTGGTGTGTTGAGTCCTCGTGGCGAATGTATGATGAAGAATGTGGCGTCATTCTGTGTTCAGTTTGTAAATCGATGGGAAATTTGGATTCCTTCACTGTTGGTTGGTCCAAGTTGTGTGTGAAATCAAGTTGTGTGTTGAAGTAAAGGCTAAAGGGAGTCCTAATACCTCGTCTGAGTAATTCCAAGTTAAAATAACCTTCAGTAAGCTCAAACTAAAGAGGTTTATTTTAGCTTGATGGTGCACAGGGAGTCCAAAATCAAGTCTTGCGTATTAGAGGCTGGAGTGGAGCCCAAATTTTATATGTAATGGAGAGGCCTAGCTGCATCTGTACAAATATTTGAATTGTGCCAGTTTGGTTGGTATTAAGGCTGGCACGATTCACCGATATATCACAATTTCTGCAGCCACGATTCGCGTATTGCATTGTCCACAAGTATTGCGATACCTTACCCTCACTGGTCATTTCATTCATTTTTTGTTTTCAAACGATTTTCGTTGAAGAAACTCACAATTTTTACTTCTGTTCAGCTCCGAAGCGTCTTACAACGGAGGCTGCCATTTTGGATCTCGCAAAATCACGCTCGCTTAAACAGGGATGTGTTGGAAGCTGGCGCCGTCTATCATTTCTGCTTTACGTTTTTAAGGTAGTGCGGTGATATTTCACTCGTAGCTAGTTAATCGGTAGTTATTTGACATATTATTTCACAAATCCTATCATAGTTTTTCAAAAAGTGAAGGAGGATAAAATGCCCATCGCAAACGCTCCAATTGGGTACACACCTCCAGTTTGGAGATATTTGGGGAAATTAGCATTTTTCAACCATACTTTTGTTTTTGTCTTTTGAATTACATTTTACCAAAATGTTAGATAATATACAATGTATCGCGATACGCATCATATCGTATCGTGACCCTACCCAACAATGCCACCCTTAGTTGGTATAAACCTGTATTAAGTCCAATTGCTAAGTTGGTACCTAAGAAAAAAAAGAAAAAGTGAAGAATACTTCTTTGACTTACCGACTAGTGGCCTAGTGGTAGCGTGTCCGCCTCTCGATCGGGAGATCGTGAGTTCTATTCACGGTCGGGTCATACCAAAGACCATCAAAAAAATGGTACCTACTGCCATCTGGCAAGGCACGCTGCAATACAGATGTGCATGGGGAGTTAAACTCTCGTGGTTACCAGAGGACTAGCCCCCCACTGTAACCCTACCTATGTAATAGGCGAGAGGCCGAGGGCTATGGAAACGGAGATCGGCGCCGCCCGATGCGCCACATACAGAGTGGGCCTGGTTAGTACTTGAGTGGGAGACTGCCTAGGAATACCAGGTACTGTAAGGCGTGGGAAGGACTTTAACTTTAAACTTCTTTGACTTAATTTTTCAAGGAAAAAAAATGGAGAATATTTTTCAGAACCCAGCAGAAGCGCTGCTTTCATCACTGCTAACTATTTCAAATGATGGCGATGATGTGAAAATGGGATTCCATGAACATTTTTATATCCCATGACTCTATGCATATAAAGAGCTTTACGGTTCTCCCTATATACAGGACCAGTCAAAAGTTTGGGCGCACCGTCTAATTCAGTATTTTTTCTTTATTTTTATTCATTAAAACGTCTTAAAAGTAATGATGGATGTCATTTCCGTTTACTTCGTTACTTCTTGACATAATCTGGATTACTACAGTTGTGGAATAGGGCTATTGACTGTATTTTTATTATTTACTGTTTGATCTGAAACACATGAAGGCGGCTAGAAATTGCGCTAATTAACCTTTGACGAGGCACCTGTTAATTGAAAAGTGTTCCAAATGACTACCTCATGACGCTGGTTAAGAGAATGACAAGAGAGTCTAAAGCGTCATCAAGGTAAACGCTGGCTACTTTGAAGAATCTAAACTATGAAACACATTTTGGGGTTTTTTAAAACACCTTTTTGTTTACCACATAATTCCATATCTCTTCCATGTGTTATTTCATGGCTCTGAGGTCTTCAGTATTGTTCTACAACGTAGAAAATATTCACAATACAGAAAGTGAGTAGGTGTGTCCAGACTTCTGACTGGTACTGTACATGTAGGTTTCCTCTCTCCTCCAAACAACACGTGGGTAGGTGGACTGATGTGTCCAAATTGCCCCAGGTATGAAGGAGCGCGTTATACCGCGAGTTGGCCTCGTGGTTAGCGTGTCCGCCTCTCGATCGGGAGATCACGAGTTCTCTTCACGGTCGGGTCAGACCAAAGACCATCATAAAAATGGTACCTACTGCCGTCTGGCAAGGCAAGCTGCAATACAGATGCGAGTGGGGAGTCAAACTCTCGCGGTTACCAGAGGACCCGCCCCCCACTGTAACCCTAGCTATGTAATAGGCGAGAGGCCGAGGGCTACGGAAACGGAGATCGGCGCCGCTCTATGCGCCACATGGCGTGGGAAGGACTTTGATTGATGGAGTGTATAATTGTGGGTGCCCTGTGATGGCCACTGAGGATATATTCTCACTTCACCTTTACATCTGGTCAGGTTCTGGATCCACAGTGACTCTGACCAAGATAAAGAGCAGCTTCTGAAGAACAATGAACCATTTCAGTGCACAGAAGAGCTTAAACACAGAACTGTTAAGAGCTAAATCAGACCGATTCTGAAGGTTGTGGCCAGAAAAGCGTACAAAACCATATTAGCCACTCTGTATCCAGTGGGCGGAGCCATCCTGAGGTTGATACTCGCCTGTGTATTAACACCGGCACTAATACTACAGCATCCCTATCTGTTATTCGTATAAATATGGAGGTGATAATCGGAAATCGTGCATGCTGATTGGTCGAGAGATTCGGACTATTTCTCAATAATCAGCTCGAACGATTCGGCGAAATGTCAGCCGATCGCTTTGTCACTATAAGTGAGGAAGAATTGCAAATTATGAAAGAAAGTGCTGTTCCTAAAAGCACGAAAGATGCTACGAAGTTTGGTCTAAAACTATTCAAAGCTAAGGTGGAATTGTGATTTATTCATCCATTTCAAAACAAAGTATTTTATAGGACTCAGCAGAGATAAGTGACAAGCCTGTGTGCGCCGTTATTACATTTGCATGCCGCTTCTGAAGTTTGAAATAAATTACATCTTTCCGAATATGATTTTTTTTTTTATTTAAAAAAAAAAAATCACCTGCATATTTATCCGAAAACAATTCTAAGCCTAAGGCTCAGTAAATATCGGTGAATAATAACCTCGGTTTCATCTCGGTTATTATTCACTTCACCTTCCGAGAATAACTGAATTAAAACACAAATTATTTGAGATGTCGAAGATACAAGCAAGCTGATTTGACTCATCCATCAACAGTTGCTTGGTTACGGAAAAAATAAATAAATAAAAAGACAAGCAAACGTCACTTGTTTCCTCAAGACTACACAAAATCTTTGGCCACAGAGCCACGTCCACTTCAGGTTTTCGAGTGAAGCGGATTGCCAGCCGACAGCACTGGCTTCATAACTGAAAAGCGTTTCATGAATTCAGGCTCGACTCTATTCACGGTCCGTCATTGCCCCTCATCATCTTAATGTACTGGGTTATTTGATTTGTTGCGGTAAAAACGTGACGTTTTATTTGAAATGTGCTCCGCAGCACAGCGTGAAACGAACATTCAAAAGTCAGTTTTACTGGACCGTACCACCAGCCCGTGACATCCTGCAGGAGTACGGAGAGAACATCTTAAAAAGGTGCATCGGTTACCAGTTCTCCAGAAATAAAAATAATTATTTTTTTCGCGGACCAAATCCTGCGCTCTGATTGGCTGGCGAGCGGGTCTGTATCCTACGATATGGACCCCGGTTACGGACCTCTGGCGACTCGCTCGTTCACAACAACAACAAACATGGTAGCATTTTTTGTCAACATTTATCTTTTTTCTAAGATTTATTTATAAGATTATCAAAAATCTTATAAAAATTTGCCAGTATTTCTCAGGAGAATAGCATTAATTTTACAGCATGGATAGCGATAACGACAGTGTTCACTGCGAAAGTGAGTTTTATTACCCTGAGGAAGAAGAAATAAAAGAAAACATTTCAGGAGAAAGCTAAAACCTGTAACTGTTGCTAACGCCGAGCAAAAACATGGCTGAATCCTGAATGACTCCTATTTGTATAAATAGGGGACTACATAGGTGGCAAAATGTAGTTTTTTTCCTGCCATGGAAGTGCACTTGTATACCGAGGAGGAAGCAATTTGCATTACAGCCGTGAATGAGGATTCAAAATGGCGGCTCGCCTCGATTTTCCCTTTCGGGCGCTCTCATTTTCTGTTAGAATTTGGTAAAGAAAAAAATAAATATATTATTTACCAGCTTAAGGTCGGTCCGTATGGTGAAATACCGTGACCTCGGCCTCGAATACTGACCTCGGCCCAGAGGGCCTCGCTCAGTACTTTCAAGACCTCGGTCACGGTATTTCATGAAACGGACATTTTTATATCCTCAAACGTTTTTGACGTTCGACAGAAATGAGGTGGAAGTTTTGACATGGCAGAAATGGATGTTCAGGTCTCCAGTGCTCCATCCAAAATTACATACAACAGTAATAAGTATCGAAAGTGCACATTTCCGACAGTAACTCTGATGAACCTGCGGCAGAGCACCGTTTTGACGGACTATTTAGTCAGGCAGCGTGTGACTTTAGGAGGAGTCCAGGAATATTCTGACAAGAGCTCGATCTCCTGTTCCATCATCTCCAGAACTGAGGGATTACTGGGCATGGGGTTTGTATCACCACACTAACAAGAACTGAATTTCAAGGAAATAAGTTAATAAATAAATAAATGAAACTAATGTATTCATATAAAAGATTTCCATCTCGCCACACAAGGACAAACACACAATGCTTCCTTTCAGCAAACACTGGCCTATTAATAACAGCAGCTTATTAGACAAGAGGAACAAGATTCACTTGTTTTCGACAAAAACATGAAAAACAAGAGTGCTCTGAGAGCACAACATCCCCCGCCGGCAACTCGGCCATAACTCTGGTCAAATGTGAATGAATTGAACGAAATTGCAATCTGCGTATTACCGACATAGAACAAAGAATCCTGTCAAGTTGCGTGAAATTCTTCCAAAAATTATGAGAGGAGTTGATTTCAGAAAGTGAGCACCCTTCCCGGGACAGACATCGCCACGACATAATCCCCCTTCCGGCCTTTCGGCCAGCGGCGGATAATAAAAATTGTGAAGGAAGTTGATTTCAGAAAGCAAGCACACCTTGATGAAATTGCCAAAAGTACAAGTTTGTTAATAATCAAGGGCATAACTCTGGTAAAATTTGCCCAAATTAAACGAAATTTCAATCTGCGTATAACTGTCATATAACAAAGGCTTTTGCCAAGTTGAGTGAAATTCCTCCACTAATTGTGAGAGGAGTTGATTTCAGAAGAACGTACACCCTCATGAAATTGTCAAAGTACAAGTTATTTAATCACGGCTCAAAACCCTGGTAACATGTTCACAAATTAAATTAAATCGCAGTATGCGTATTACCGTCATATAACAAGGCCTTTTGCCAAGCTTCGAGAAATTAATCCAAAAATTGTGAGAGGAGTTGACGTCAGAAGGCGAGCACACCTCCATGAAATTGTCAAAAGTATAATTCTGTTAGGGCAGCACGGTGGTGTAGTGGTTAGCGCTGTCGCCTCACAGCAAGAAGGTCCGGGTTCGAGCCCCGTGGCCGGCGAGGGCCTTTCTGTGCGGAGTTTGCATGTTCTCCCCGTGTCCGCGTGGGTTTCCTCCGGGTGCTCCGGTTTCCCCCACAGTCCAAAGACATGCAGGTTAGGTTAACTGGTGACTCTAAATTGACCGTAGGTGTGAATGTGAGTGTGAATGGTTGTCTGTGTCTATGTGTCAGCCCTGTGATGACCTGGCGACTTGTCCAGGGTGTACCCCGCCTTTCGCCCGTAGTCAGCTGGGATAGGCTCCAGCTTGCCTGCGACCCTGTAGAACAGGATAAAGCAGCTACAGATAATGAGATGAGATAATTTTGTTAATCAAGGGCCACAAGTCTGGTAAAATGTGAAAGAATTTAATGAAATTACAATGTGCGTATGAATGACATAACAATGCCTCGTCAAGTTTCGTGAAATTCCTCCAAAAACCGTGAGAGGAGTTGATTTCAGAAGGTGAGCACCCTTCCCGGGACGGACGGACATCACCACGACATAATCCACCTTCAGGCCTTTTGGCCAGCGGGGGATAAAAACAGAACGTGATCATTTGCAAAATCATGGAAACCCTATATTTCCTTGAAAATAGGACAAAGACGACATATTAAATGTTGAAACTGAGAAATTTTACACCCTCATGAAATTGTCAAAGTACACGTTATTTAATCAAGGTGTCAAAACTATGGGAAAATTTTCACAAACTACATTAAATCGCAGTATGCGTATTACCGTCATATAACAAGGCCTTTTGCCAAGCTTCGAGAAATTCGTCCAAAAATTGTGAGAGGAGTTGACGTCAGAAGGCGAGCACACCTTCATGAAATTGTAAAAGTACAAGGTTGTTAATCAAGGGCTGGAACTCTGGTAAAATGTGACAGAATTGAACAAAATTACAATATGCGTACTACTGACATATAACAATGCCTTTTACCAAGTTTGGTGAAATTCCTTCAAATATTGTGAGAGGAGTTAATTTCAGAAGGAAAACACTCTCATGAAACTGTCAAATTATAGTTTTGTTAATCAAGGGCTGTAACTCTGGTAAAATGTGACCGAACTAAACGAAATTACAATCTGTCTATTAGCGACACATAACAAAAAATCCTGCCAAGTTTCGTGAAATTCCTCCAAAAATTGTGAGAAGAGTGCATTTCAGAAGGTGAGCACCGTTCCCGGGACGGACATGGCAATGACATAATCCTCCTTTGGGCCTTTCAGCCAGTGGGGGATTTAAAAAAAATAAATAAATAAAAATAAAAACCATTCGGAACTTTACATAATCAAACCCCAGATGTTTTCAAAGAATTAAAATGCTTGACAAAATTGCAATAAATTTCAGATCAGGAGTTAACAGGCGGCACGGTGGTGTAGCGGCTCGCGCTGTCGCCTCACAGCAAGAAGGTCCGGGTT
Organism: Neoarius graeffei; assembly: GCF_027579695.1. Classification (NCBI taxonomy): domain Eukaryota; kingdom Metazoa; phylum Chordata; class Actinopteri; order Siluriformes; family Ariidae; genus Neoarius; species Neoarius graeffei. The sequence goes on along the minus strand of NC_083589.1, from coordinate 36,880,650 downwards.
CGAGCCCCGTGGCCGGCGAGGGCCTTTCTGTGTGGAGTTTGCATGTTCTCCCCGTGTCCGCGTGGGTTTCCTCCGGGTGCTCCGGTTTCCCCCACAGTCCAAAGACATGCAGGTTAGGTTAACTGGTGACTCTAAATTGACTGTAGGTGTGAATGTGAGTGTGAATGGTTGTCTGTGTCTGTGTGTCAGCCCTGTGATGACCTGGCGACTTGTCCAGGGTGTACCCCGCCTCTCACCCATAGTCAGTTGGGATAGGCTCCAGGTAGCCTGCGACCCTGTAGAACAGGATAAAGCGGCTACAGATAATGGATGGATGGATGGATACATGGATCTAACAGTTAGTGTAGTCTCAAATCTATAGTTTATTCCACCCACGATAATTTTCGGCCAATGTTGAGAAAATTTTCCTAAAATTTATTCAACATTTCAAAATGACCTGCACCTTCAAAGACACATCCGCATTCAATAAAATAAAAAAAAAAGTCAAGAATAGTTTTATTTTATATTCAATTTTTTTTTTAAGAAACAGCACTACCACCACCATGCTTCATTTATTCACAAATCAGTTGTGTAACAAACGGATTAACTCAAGTTCGTGTTATAACAGGAGGTTCCAGGTTCAAACCTCACGGCCAGCAGGGGCCTTTCTGTGTGGAGTTTGTTTCCTCCCCACAGCCCAAAGACACGAGATTAACTGGCGACTCAAAACTGCCTGTAGTGTGTGAATGGTTGAGAGGAGAAAACCTCGATAACGATCCAGTAGAAGGCAACAGAAACCACGACTGTAATTCTTCCCTCGAAACTTTTTTTGATTGGAAGAAAAACTGTCAGAGCGACCACGCCACTGCAGTGATCTCCCAAACAGAGAGAGTTTTATTATTTTATGAATGATCAAGCGTTGTTTTTACACTTATGCTTTTTACTTTTGTTTGTTCGTTAAGCAAACAACAACATCTGATGTTGAGAAAATAAATATTTCCCGAATAACTTATACAGTGTTTATGTGATAAGTAAAAATGTACCTGATAGTTAAAATGTAATACTTGTTATAGCCGGATAGTTAAAAGTGAATAATTCTAATTTTACAATAATTTACAGGGGGATGGTGATGGGCTGGAAGGAGTAACTGCATTTGTGTCAAAATTGTCAAGTAAAATGCGTTTACCGTTCATAACAGTATTCTTTTAATAATATTAACAGTTACCAGTCATATTTATGCTTGTATGTTGAAATTAATGTGAGGTTAAAATTAATTCGCTAACATCATAACAAATGCACCTACTCAGGCGACATTGAGATGGATACTTTGCTATGCATCAAAAATGGTGTGTTGGGGGGTGTTTTGGACACCAACGTCAAGAAGGACAAGGCGTCAATCGACAGGGTGGAGAAATTAAAAATTCTGAAAATTAACGAGCCCACTAACTAAATAAAAGTTCCTCTTGCTGCCAGCGGTGTCGTCGAGTCACTAAACCTCGAGTCCAGTCTCGAGTCCCCAGTGATCAAGTCAAGAAAAAAAATAAATAAAAATTTCGAGTCCAGTCCACTATTGTTCTCGGACTCGACTCGGATCAAGACTCCAACCGCACCGGTTTCAGCGCCATTAACATTAATTTGTTCCTGAACATGGCGTATGAACAGGTGAATGTGCTTCTCTTTATCAGGGAGTGTGAAGTATTCTGTCAGAGATGGGTGGGAGACGGATGAAGGTGTGTTTATTTATACAAGTGAAGACGGTAAACAATCCAGAACGGCAGGCAAAATCAAGGCAACAGGTTGAGCGACGCAAAACAGGCCGTCGTAGACTCGGCAGGATCAAAGACGAGAAACAGGAAATCAGTGATCAGGAAACCAGACAAGGAAATAAGGCTCGGTAATGCATCAGACACGCAACTCAATACTTCGCAAAGCAAGTGTGTTTTCAGGGGTTTTTTATATCGGCGCACTGATTGCGCCTTCAAGTGCATATCACGGGTAAATTCAGGAGCAAGATCAATGTAATTCTCCTATTTTATATTAAACTTTGGTCAAATATCTGGAACATTCTGCATTCTCTGCAATTTTTTTTACCCTGCGCAGTACCAGAAAAATTCAGTGGAAATCAAGCCATTTGAGGCGAATTGGTCTGCCTCTGAAAAAACTTGGCATTTGGATTTCCCGGCAAACACTGATTTTCGTGACGTCGCGTGTGGGACGCCTCCTTCTGAATCCTACGTCAACGCTGGTTTATGAGAAAACGACCTGGTGGTTTTCTGCAAATTTCTTCAACGTTATCGCGTAATTATTAAAATGGTTAACAGATGTATCGTAGGAGGG